>NW_027176285.1:14664651-14672151 GCF_023349555.1 Cebidichthys violaceus
CGGTTCTATAAGCCGGTCGATCTAAAAGCGATCCGGTACTATTCCGTGGAGAGGAGAGCAAAGCATTGTGGTTACTATGCAGATACGCCTCCCCTTCGGCCAGTTACCAAGGGCAACCGTTCATCGGTGTTTTTAATTACAGCCTGACTTCCTCAACCTGCCAATATTGACCATAGACTTACCAGAGAAGGAACCCTCCCACTGTGACGACGCGCGAGCTGACCGAGCAAGTATGCTGCATCTGTCTGGACCCATGAGGTCTGTTTTCTTTTTCCTTGTGAGCTCACACATCCCTAGTTAATAAGATGCTAATTGTGCCTCCACCACCACCACCCTCCTCCTCCTCCTCCTCAGCCCATTAAGCTTGACCAGTAAAACAGTGGTGAAGTGATCTGCTGCCTGTATGCAAATGGCTGTTATTACACGCACAGTGACTGTAGTTCATTAGGGCGTCGGCGCTGAGGCCACCCACAACATGCTACGAGACAAATGGGCGTTTTGTAACTCTGTAATTTCAGGTGATTACGTAACACCGGGACGGCGTAGAGGTGGCTGTCTTGAACAATGGCCTAATGAATATCATCCCCATTCATTGTACTGTAGGTTAAGCATGTGTACGGTACAGAGCGAGTCCCGTACCTGTTTGTGCTGAGCCCTCTGCTTGGTCTCAGGACTGTCCCCTTTGGAGGAAGAGGACTGCTGCCGTAACCGGGCGCCGCTGCCGGGCCAGTCGGGGGACGATGTCATCATGTTGCCGGAGGAGGGTCGGGGGTAGGGCCCGCTGTTGAGCAGGTTTGGGGGCGTGCGGCCCCGGGTGACGCTCTGAGGCGGAGGTTGGTCTATTCTCCGCTGGGGGCCGGCGCTGTTCTGTCTGGGGACGGCGGGCTGGTGCTGTGTTTCCGTGAGAGACAGCTGCCGGCGGTTGAACTCCCCCGAACGCCTGGTGTACTCGTCCCCGCTGCTCCCGCCGCCTCCTCCTCCTCCGCCTCCTCCTCCGCCTCCTCCTCCTCCTCCGCCGTGGTTCAAGAAGGCGTGCTTCCCTCCGGCTGGTCCGTCCTCGTTGTTGCTATGGGAACTGACAGAACTGTGGCACTCCGAGCCCGAGTCGGTCATTCCGCGAGGGGACACGGGCAGGCAGGCCGCCATCTGGTAGACTGGGTTTTGGAAGGACAGGGGGGCTAGTAGCTGGGCGGGTCGGCCTGGGGTGCTTTCTGTGGTCAGGGTCGCGGGGGTCTGGCCTGGCCTCCTCAGAGTGGGACCTCCAGGGATGTTGCCCTGTGGGACCCTGGCTGACCAACCTCCCCCAGGGATCGGGCCTTCACCCAGGACGTCTGAGGAGCTTGGACCCGGGCCACCTTCCATACTGCGGGGGTCCTGGAGGTCCACCATGGACAGACTCTTGCTGCCATTGGCCATGCCCAGGTCAGGTTCATTGGTCTCAGAGTAACTTGAACTGCGTGCTGGGGAAGGCTGGATCCCTGAGCTCCTCGTCACGAAGAAGAGGTCCTTATTTTCCGGGGTAGGGGAGGGCAACCTGGTGAAGTCAACTAATCTGAAAGAGACAGACCAGAAAATACGGTTACTCTGTTTTGAGTTGAGAACATCTACTTTAAGTCAGCAAAACATTAGCCGCCGTAAGCTACTGGTCACAACAGACCTTGTGACGCTGTAGCGGCAAAACCTTAAGAATTAGCATTTAGCTCAAAGGCTAAGCTATTGTAGCAGTAGCATAAGTGGATTAGAGTCATCTGGCTTCTGCGCTCGTTTGCTTTGTCCCTCGTCCCCTCGTCCCCTCACCTTCCCTCTCTTCCCTCCCTTCAGCCCGGCAGATGGAGGCTTTATTGCCAGAAGACGATTACCTTGACAGACGTGATTTATCTTCCAATAACCTCAATCATTCACATCACGCTCGTCTCCTCCCTCTCTCTGTGTCCTTCTCCCTTTTGTTCCATCACCCTTCCGTCCCAACTTCCGTCTTTTTTTCCCTCCCGTCAATTTCTTCCCTCTCTCGTTCTCGGCACACCGTCTCCTTTTCTTTCTCCTGCTTTTCATGTCACCGGTTGGCGGATGAGAGGCAATTAGGTGAGAACCCGCGAGCTCATTCAAATGCTGTTACGGGGTCGCAACAGCTTCGCTGATGGGGGGGGGGGGGCGCCACAGAACCACACAAGTTAATACGTGAGCAAACAGTTACTGTGATGGAAGTATAGAGGGTTAGGCTTTAACACCGGGTCATGTAGGGACATCACTTAATTAGCTCTATTGATCCTTGGTCCCTAATTACCATAACGATACCAGCTGTCTGACTCTCGTCGCGTTGTCTCATCTTCCTGTTCTGTATGATCTCATCTGCTCTGGTGTTGTGTTCACTGGCGTTTGTGTCCATGCTATTACTCAAACATCTCTCTCTGCTCCTGTGGGTCTCTGGGCCTTCATGTTAATCTCTGCGAGTGTCACCCTGCCATTGTTCTGCCAGGGAGTAAGAGGACGGGGGAGATAAGCGCGATGAGGCTGCGGTCGGCGTGTGTATTCATCCGGCGGGAGAGTAAACGGAGGCTTCATCTGGCTGATGTAAACAAGCGGCGGTGACACTGTCGCCGTGTCACGGCCTCTGCTGGCAAACATTAACACTCAGCAGAACTGGTAGTCTGAGAACACATTCTATCGTGGGGGGGGGGGGGGGTTCACTCGGCACTGGGATTTATTGGTAGCTGACCTTCTGAAACACTGGTGAGCCTTGTTCCAAAGGTTGCAAGTTTATTAACTTTTGGAGAGCAGCTGCCCTTCTTTTATCCGTTTGTTCAGTTAATACAAGTACTGTTGAATGCTTTTTTTTTTTTTTAAAGTGCTTTGGCATGAATGAGGACAGGTTTTTGTTTGTACAAGGAGTCATTTATATTTATTGCACTTCAAAGACTTAAATGAGGCTTTTTATATGTGTGTGCAGAGGAGGAGCAGAACCACAGAGTTTAAATATATTAATCCTTCTATATTTAGGGTTTGCACAATTACGGCTTGACATCCATGCCAGCAGCTGCAGCACCGATATAAAATAGCTGTCCGGTGCTTCTCACCTTACTTTCCAATATAGACGAATAGAAAATAGTAAGCTCAATCTTTGACAGCCCCAGTCCTCCATGTTTATATTTAAAGGGTCTTAACGTATCTCGCACTCTGAGATCTTAACTACTTCTTACCCCGACAGGTCGTTGTCTATGACCATCTTCTGCAGCCCGGTGGAGATGCTGCAGCTCGCCTCGGCGGGCGGCGAGCCCACGTGCTCCGAGGACTGTCCGGGTGTCATCAGGACACAGGACGGGTTGGACAGAGCCGTGTTCACCTCCCGCAGGATCCGGGGCAGAGGACCCAGCTTGGAGGCAGCGCTCTGCGAAGAAAGAGACACAATTATTACGTTTTAAGCCCAATCAAATATTACTCTGGACCACTTCAGTAGAGGGCATTAATTGGATTTCATTTCCGTGCGGTTTTGCTGAATTTGATATTTGCATATTTTTTAGACCTAGTTATTTTCCCCTATGCCACGCAATCAGCTCTCTTATTCAGACAACATGCTGAATAATGGATTAGGCCGGCCAGTCTGATGGACTCAACCAGACTCACTGTGATTCCTGAATTATTGAAAGACGAGGTTTCAGAGCGCTGGATGCTCTACCAACCCCCCCCCCCCCCCCCCCCCCCCAAAAAAACCTCAAATCTGCCCTTTATCTAATTATTACCAGCTTCCCATCTGCTACCAGAGCTAATGTAACCGTCCTTGTGAATCCATTAATATGCCTCACCCAGCCTCTGACTTCTCAGTGTTCTCCTCTTGTGCTCTGTCTGTTTATGTAATGCGATCATGAATTATTGACTGATAGTACGACAAACATCCTAATGTAGTCTAAGCATGACTCCAATCCTCCAGCTCGTGATAATGTATCGAAGACCTTTGGAAGTTCTGTAAATTGAATCCTATAATTTATGTATGCAGAATATCTACATATCTCTATGTATTTAGATAGAAACTAATTGGATTATAATTTCCAGGGTAATAATACGGAATGTGGAATAGTGTATCCTGCAAACCCTGAGCTGAAATGAGATGATAGCGTTGTGCCGTCTTCAGTACCTGGTCCATCTGGGACACCACCTCAGACAGGAGGGAGTGCAGGGTGGAGAGCTCCCTGCCGAGGTCGATGTACCCCTCGAAGCCCGCCGTGTTGGAGATCGTCTCTGGGTTCGAGATTTCGAGCAGGAAGCGCTGCATGTTGGTCCACTCGTGCTCCAGGAACTGGTTCATGAAGGACATGTACTCCTCCTTGTTGCCAAATCTGACGGCAAACAGGGACAGGAAAGGGAAACCGGGACAAAGAGTAACGCAGAAATTGTTATTTTAGTAAATTCCCAAATCTTTCTGCTAAAAAGCTTGGCGTGGATACACGGTTCCTTCATCCAAACACACACACACACACACACACACACACACACACACACACACACACACACACACACACACACACACACACACTCACTTGGTGAAGTTCGCCAGGTTCTGGGTGACTTTAGCGATGAGCGTGAGCGTGCGCGCCGTGCGGTCGTCCGGATACTCCTGCATCAGGTTGAAAAGCGAGGGGGACATGATGGCCGGACAGAGAAACCGCAGGAACAAGGAGGCGCTGATCAGACGCTCGCTGATGTCCGGTCGACCCCGGTTGCTGCATTCCTGTCGCCACGACGCAAAGACCTCTTTCAGCTCCCGTGGAAAGACGCTGAAGAGAGAAAGAGAGAGAGAGAGAGAGAGAGAGAGAGAGACAGGACAGTCACGTCTACAGAGCGGACTAAAAAATGATCTGTACCTCATGAGTGGAAATGATAGTGAGTGAAATCGAGGGAGTAGACGATCTAAGGTTATTTAACTTTAAGTATAGAAAGGTGGGTCGTATTAATCAGTTTTTCGGGGCATATTTCCTGTTCTCCTGTTTCACTTTCAGTCCTACTTTCGAGACGTAAGAATAAAACGAATTCATCAAATTTTGCACTTTAAAAAGTCTGTTAATTTAAGAGCGCTCCTCAGTTTGGTTCAGAATATGTCCTGCAGGGCTGCAGTCCAGACAGAGAGAGACGAGCACACACACTGTAGCTTCTGAAGACCGGTCATGATGAACAACATCACTCGCTGCAGCGATCGGCGTAGATTTTAGCATATTATTTGCATCTGATTTGAACATTTCTCTCTCTCTCTTGTTTTTTTTTAATTCATCGGGGGGGGGGGGGGGGACAACAAGAAGGAAGCTGTTCCTGATTTGATTGCAATCACTTTCCATACATCACGTGGCACTACATTATCATTGTTACGAATATGTTTGCAACTCCAGTTTGCTTTTATTTTGTTTCCATTTCAGCATCATTTATCCTTGCATGCATACAAAAAATAAATAAATAAAGATTTTAAACAAATAAAAGGAACTTCTTGAAATGAAATCCTCGATTCTGATTGGAGTGAACATGTGATCCCCTGAGAGCCGCTCTGAAAGGTTACTCCTACACTAAGTAGGAGTAAGTTGCTGGATAAACGAGTCTTTTCTTTGACTTTCAGTGAAGTTTTACTGTGAAAGTTGGCTCGGTAGAGCATATCTCACATATCCAAGTTTTGAACAACAGATGTCTTCTCGCAAACTGGCACGCAACCTGATGAAAGAGCCCTTCAGTGGCACTGTTGTATTGTTATCAAGTCTGTTTACAAGAGACACTTCATGGAAAAAAAAGGCATTTTTCATGCTATAAACCTTCATGTTAGAATTAAACGTAATAAAGCGGACTGGACATTCAATAAGGTGAGGTATGGATATCGTTAAGAGGTGCAGTGTGTGTCGTTTATGAACGTTGCGTATTCACCAGTAAGAGTTGATGATTTTGCAGAAGGCCAGCTCACAGCACATCTTCAGGTTGCTCTGGTGTTCGTGCAGGTCACCCGAGGAGCACCTGGACGGGTCCACCTCACAGTTCTCGTCTGACTCGTACAGAGCCTTAATGAACTCACCTGGAAAAGAAAAACCAAAAACACTTAGGAAATGAAGCAGCATCTGTGGAAGATCTACTGTGTAGCTTTTCTTGTTCTAGTGCTTATTTTTAGTACCGTCCAGCTGAGCAACAGCAGGAAGAATGTGACGTCGGAGCTACAGGGAGCAGAGTTTTTAGTAAGCTGAACCACGAACTAAAACAATTAAGACAAAGACTGACAGACCTTGAAGATTCATAGAAGCCAAACGAGGTCACACTCACAAAAAAAAAAAAAGAGAAACGAAAACATGTCCTTTTCGCCACCTCCATTGGGATAAAAGACCATTAACGCTGCGATCTTAACGAGTCAGCAGCTGTAAAAGAGAGCTCATGGGTGCACTTGTGTTTTCCCAGTCTCACTTTCAGGGATTTCAACAGACGCACGGTTAAACAAAACAAAACTGTTATCAAAAACAGTGACACGTAAGTTACCAGACCCCCCCCGATATCTATCTGAATCAATCGACAAGAGACGTGCGGGAAAAACAGGCAGTATAAATATTAGCAGCATACAGGGGGGGGGGGGGGGGGGAGAGAGATGTGACGAGTGGCAGGAAGGATGCGTGCCGGTTGTAGATTAAACTGCCAATGTGTACATATCGGAATCAGGGAGGGAGAAGAGCACACAGTGCATACAGAGTGCTGATTGTTAGGTCGGCGGGCGGACAAACACGCTCGATTTAACCTTGGGCTAACATTGTAGAAGTGGGAGTAGGAGCGACAAAAAACCCACAAATCACCCACATAATAATTTTTACACAAAGCAGATCCTGTGAGCGGTTCAGAATCCCGAAAAACGTCTGTCAAAGGCAGACGCGCACAAATATATCCTGTCACAGTCTGTGTTGATGAGCTTCTGAAACAAAAACTGAAACGCTTCAGCCGTCGAGACGATTCTTGGGAAGAGAGGACGAATCTCTAAATGTCACTTTTGCTTAATTCCATTGTTCTATTTCGGAGTGAATTAAGATGTTCAAGAGGTGAATGTGAAGACAAGAGACGGACGATGAGGAAACATGCAGCGGCAAAAGCAGAACTACATTAAGAGAGCAGATTTTCAGCCTCGGCCTCCGCTCCCCTCCCCAGACCGCTGCTCCTACTCACCCAGGGCGTCCTGCAGGTACTTCTGCCCCACCAGTTTGAGGTACTCCTCTATGGCCTTCGTCGCTAGCGTGTTCTCTCTGAAGATGAGGTGCTCGTTCTCCCCGCAGCGATCCACCTCTGACATCATCAGGTCTGTGAGGAAGTCCTGCAGGGGGGGGGGGGGACGACAAACAAAAGCAAGACAAGACAAGCAGAGGGTTAACGGCTACGAGTCGTACAATCACGTGTGATTATCCACACTTAAAGCCCCCCCCCCCCACGCTCAAAAACAGGTTTTATCGTATTGCGTTGAAAATCAGCATCAGACGCACGAAGAAGACTTTTTTGTCCTCTTGC
>NW_027176285.1:14677151-14691102 GCF_023349555.1 Cebidichthys violaceus
ACGCGACGCGGCGTTTCAAATGACGAGCACAGCGATTACCGAAGAACGTCGAGTCTGTGGGAAGAAAAAACGTCGACAAAAAGAGGGTCGGGTTTCTACTTTGAAGGCACTCAGATGTTTCTATGGCGATATAAACCACAGCAATACCAGAGTGAGAGCAATAAAAAGGCCTTAAAAGGAAAGTAGTGGAGCAGGAACAAGCCTGAGGTTAAGTTACAGAACATTGTTTGTCTTAATTCAGCCTCTTTAAAACTGTCTGGACCTGAATGTCTCTGGCGAGTTCAAATATCACACACTTGATCACTTCACCCAGCTGTGTGTCATGCGAATGGGAATCAATGCACTTCATGTTACAATGAATGTAAATAATGGAGATTATTGGACGGCTAAACGACGCCGAGCTCACGTGATTGATGACGTAAACGTGTTCACAGCCGTGCCTGCTTATTTTCACGGTTGTCCTGCTGTCGAATCGAGTATCTTAATGAAAGAAAAGCTGTTTGTTTTGTGGATATATTAAATTCCAACGATGTCGAACTGAGCATAAATAGAGCAGAAAAGATTTCCATTTGGCACAGTGCTTCTACTTGGTTCACAGATTGTCTTGGGAATGGATGAACAAAAAAATTAATGGAGAAGTCACGGTTTGCGGAACTAATGGGATTCATTAGAACAACTAAATAACCTGTTGATGCTTCCAGAGCTGCTATTCAGGTAAGTGTGTGTGTGTGTGTGTGTGTGTGTGTGTGTGTGTGTGTGCACCAAAAGGTTTTAGATCATTTGAAATGACAAAGTTTGGGTTCAATAATTAATAGTTTTGTTACAGATAGGTCGGAAAAAAGAATTGAACGCGAGGAGAAAATAGAAACCCAACAAACATAAGCAATTTGACTGATCGATGGGTTCAGTTCTCCAGCCTCGGGGGGGGGGGGGGGGGGGGGGGGGAACAGCAAACCACTCCAGCCTCTCTCTCTCCATCCTTTCGCTCTCCTCATCTTTCCATCTCTTTCTGCCTCCCCCTGCTTTCCCTCCCTGGAGACCGGTGGCTAGTATTACAGAGTCACAGCCTGCAGCTCTTCCTGTGAGGGTCACATTGGGTTGACTGAGAGGACCGGAGGGCCGCAAAACGGAAATGAAAGCGAGTTTCTTCCCGAAGGCTCGTTATTCGACACAAAAACAGGAAGGGGCTGCAGATCTCCCAATTTAGCTCCTAAGAGCACGTGATCGTCATGCAGCTAGGTTAGACCGGAGGGGGTCTTACAGCAAGTGTCATCAGCACGCAAACGTCACGTCTGCTGACTTACTGGGCATGTTCTGTGTGTGTCGACGTTTCTACATCGGGCTTAAGTGCATTCCAACGACGCCCTTACATGCATTTCATTATTAAATATACATGTTGCCCTCTGTAACATGACATTTAGTCTCATATTGAGTCTAAAAAAAAACACTTTTTTTTGCAAGCGCCAACATTGTGAAACCAGGCAGAAGACAGTAAGACAAAAGTGACACCGTCATCGACGCTTTGAGCTAAATGCTAACGTCGGTATGCTAACGCGTTCCCGACGACACTGCTGACGTCCAGCTGGTTTTCGGTAGTTAGCATGCTAACATTTGCTCAAGGTAATGGTGGGGATGTCATTATTTCTGCAGGTCAGAAGCTGAAGTGCTGCAGATGAAATGTGACACGAGAGGCAGATCTCATCCCGGAGGCTTTAGCTGAGATGGACTCCTCTGGGAGAGAGGAACGCTAAAATGTGACCGATGGAAAAGCTAGAAAAGATGAGCGTATATCCTGAGCCTGAGATATGGAGCTATGGTGGACATTCGTAATGATCACTAGCGCTTGTCTGTACGTTGTATGTTGCCCATGTGACGAGTTTAACACTTTATTTTGTATGCCTTGCTGTGCACATGCATGTTTGTCCTTTAAAACTATACACGAAGGCAGATGAATCTCATGAGGATAAAGTGTCGAGGAGACTGAAAGTGAGAGAAAAGACCGGCGAGGGAGGAAGACAAGAGTCTCTGTAATCTCAGCGCCAACAGAGACGTCAAGAAGCTTCCAGATGTTTCTCTTTGCTGTTTGTCTCCACATCCATTAACTGTTTTGCTGCAATGCTCTCTCTCTCTCTCTCTCTCTCTCTCTCTCTCTCTCTCTCTCCTCTCTCTTTCTCTCTCTCTCTCTCTCTCTCTTTCTCTCCTCCATCACTCCACTCTGTTAGGGCGTGATCAATAAAAATGCCTGCTGGAATTACAAAACACTCTGAAGAGATGATGCATTGCCTTTGTAGTGCGACGTGTACAGTGTATATGCAAGTGCATTGATGTGCTTTGTATTTATATCCTGATCTGATTAGAGCCTATAGAGCAGATCATCTCCTGTTCTCAATGAGGTGTCTTGATCTCACTCGAACACACTTCACAAACTGTTAGTCTGTCTCCTCCAACATCCATGTCAGTTCATCATAAGAGGGTTCATTACAGCTGTGATCCAGTGTCCCAAACAGCGTCAAAACGGAAGAAAATAAAAGACAAATGGCGGCATTTAGTGGAGAAACGACCACATGAAAAATACGTACAAGTTATTGTCTCAATTAAAAAATGATACTGACAACTTCCCTGATATTGGGGAGGGTATTGACAGGCGGCTCGCACGCTACGAAAAAGCTCGCCGCCGCCCTCGGGGGACAGCTGATTCACTCAAAGCTAGTAAAGAAAAAAAGAAGGAAAAAAAAAGCCCAGCGGAATACAGAAGTACCAGAGCCCTTCATGTCAAGTTACTAAATCATTTGTCATATCATATTATGTACTTGTGACAAACTGTGTCTGTGCGCCACAGCTGTGGCGATGTGCACCGCTGCCCACTGTTGACAGCGCCGAACGCATTAACAGGGACGCTTGTGCTGAACGTAGAACTCTACCACAGAGGGTGCAGAGAGGAGAGAGAGAGAGAGAGAGAGAGAGAGAGAGAGAGAGAGAGAGAGAGAGAGAGACTCACATATTTCGGCCCTCTTAAGCAGGGGGCGGTTAGTTTACCACGAGGAGCAGTAAAATGGAAACAAAATGGCATAATAACACAGGACGCCGCCCTCGTCCGGGCCAGTTATCGTAAGGATAAATCCTCCTTATCGTCACTTCCAACAGCCGGCACGGCCCGAGAGGAGCGGCAACAAAATTAGAACATAATCTTCCCGAAGGAGGAGGGGGGGGGGGGGCTAAGGCGTCGAGAAGACTAGATCAATAACGCCGAGGATTCGTGCCAGGAGTGGATATCTTCAGACGAAAAGAAAGGCGAACGTCTCCGGGCAATTCCGACGCAGCAGAAGGTTTTCTGTTATTGTTGCCGAGGAGCTTCCAGTAGTGCTGTTTTTGGGCGTGTGGACATAACGGCGTGTCCCACCGGGGGGGGGGGGGGCAGGAGACAAACAGGTGATGTGACCTCCTCACAGCGCAGGAAATGCTACGATTGGATTTCTCATTTTGATTTTGGCTGGGTTTAATAAAAAAAATAAAAAAATCAGTTTACTGTTCCAACCCGCAGCCATAGTGCACACTTCTGACCTTTTTCCTATGCTATACAAAGCCACATATATCTTAATACAACTGTGGGCCTATTTGCTCATGCACAAAATTGAATAGCTGACCTGCAACCACCTGCTAATGCCTCTGTGATTTATACGTGGGCGAGTGTGCGCTGTAGAGTTAGAGCGTCTGTGCGGCGACGCGGGGGCGTGCTCACCGATGCATCCAGACATCAACACGGCGTCCGCAACGGCAACGAGCGCTTTGGCCTCAAAGACGCAATGAAGCGAGAGAGAGAGAGAGAGAGAGAGAGAGAGAGAGAGAGAGAGAGAGAGAGAGAGAGAGAGAGAGAGTGAGAGATGAAGCAAGACAAAAGACGGAAAGTAGGGAGAGAACAAGAGGGAAGGAGCGAGTGTGCAACGGAGCACAACATTGTGTGTGTGTGGGGGGGTGTAATTATCCGGTGATGGGTGATAAAATGACACAGGAAGAAACAGAAGTCTAGGAGGTGTTGCATACTAATGCATGTCACAACCTGCAATCTACATCTCTTAACAATGGGCGGCTGCGATTAAAAGCCGCTTATTTTTTTTTACCACCTGTGCACAGGCGATTAAACACGACGCACATCAGCGGAACTTCACAACGGCAAAAGTTACAGCTGCGTTTCCAAAAAAAAAAAACCCCCCGGTGTCACCTCTTGCTGGGTGTCAGAGGATGTGCTCGCCGCCTTCTGTCACCGACCTGCAACAGATTATGTCCAAACTACAAGAAATCCACCGTGGCGCTGGCAGAATTAGATACCGACTCCGTGGATTTGACTTGAGTCTGAACAGTTGGAAGACTACACCCACGATAAGAATGGGGGGGGGGGGGGATGAATAACCAAAGGCTCTATTAAACATACTAAACACCGAGCTTAGAGGAGTTTATCCTCGCTCGAGCGAACGTGCTCGATTCCTAAATATAACCCACCAGTGACGGCAACAGTTGGCGGTGAATTGAACTTAACCGCTGGATCGTAAAGGAGCAAACATAGGGCCGAGGTGTGTGCATGTGAAGCGTCCGTGCCGCAGCAGAGGATGTCCTAATTAGGCCTCAGCAATGTTTTAGAATAAGTGGTTTTCGCCGTGTGCTCGTTTTGGCATGACGTGACACGCTTTATCCATCAGCGCTGAAGGAACATGCACTCAAAGTGTGTGTGTGTGTGTGTGTGTGTGTGTGTGCGCTGCCTAATGTCAGACCACTTCACCGCGTCTTGAACGACGAAAGTCTTCCCAGAGAGGAAGCAGTCGGCGCTGACGCTTGACATTTTGAAAGCAGCTTTCATTAATTTGTCCCGTTCGCGTCTGTTTGCCTGTTCTTCAAAAAAGGCGACAGCAGCTTTATTTACAGCGCCTGTTTTGCGTTTCGTTGAACGCAGACTTCTCACAGCAGTGCGGGGTTTACACCGTATGTATACCAGAGTCTCTCTAATGACGAACAGACCTTGAAATATCATCTCTTAGTGCCGTTTCACAAAGCTGCTCATCCACCAGCAAAACCAGCCCGAAAAGACAGAAGGAGCGGGGAGGTGAGAGAAAAGTAAAGGTTTTTTTAAGTGGGGATTAATTAATTGAAGATGATTAAGGATGTGGCGGTCTCTCCGGGGAGCAGCGGAGGCCTTCTCTCCCGTCAATCAGCAGCGGGCTCTCAGTCCCCAGACCGGCGGTAACGGCGTGGACGGACGCCGCTTCTTTAAGCGACGATCGTTCGTCGCCTCCGCCGAGATGCGATAAAAGTCAAAGGGAAGTTTCAAAGCTCTCGCCGATGAGACACTTGTCAGGAAAACTAAATTGATGCGGCGAGCTGTCGTGGTGACGAGGAGGTGAAGCTCGATGCTGCAGCCCGAAGCGACGTTCAAGCAGACAAGCTATTTCCGACATAACGAGAACAAAATGCTTATTTCCTGACAATCATTAGAAATGCCTTGGACCAGAATTAGATTCGTCAGTATTATTAAACTTCTTTCATTATTGGTTAATGGGCGAATAGTCTCCTCAAGGTATCAGTTAATCGTTTGCTGTATGAAAAGAAGAAAACAGTCAAAATGAATGCCTTTAAATGTCTCTTCAGAACACGACTGTCCTGTCACGAAAATGTTTCGCTGATTCACTTTGATTCATCGACTCGTCGACTCAACTCTAAGCTCCTTCGCTCCCTCTTTTTTTCCAGCCGATGAGACGGCGTTCCCCGCCCACGTCTCGCGCTCCGACGTTTATGCGGGTCAGAAAAACGTTCGTCTCGCCGCGGCGAAAAGACAAAACGCTGCGCTTGTCAAAGTAAAAGCCAAATACAGACATTCCGGATGGATGGGAGAGATTAACCGAGTCCACCGGCCTGCTGTCATGGGAGACTTAGCTCCCACTGCGGTAGACTAATCTTCCCGCGGCTCGCAGTGCTACAGACAGCCAGTGGATATATTGTGCTTCTGTCCTGCATCGGTATGCCGCGAAGCACCGCGGGGGGATACATGGAAGGGATTAGCTCGAGTTAAAAATGTAATACAGGCTGGTGCTGGCATGAGGAAATCACCTCTCCGTCTGGTCTTTGTCTGCTCTGTATTACAGCTGTGGATGGAGGGGGGGAGGGGGGGGGGGTCAACAGTTCACAGGAAGAGCAGGCAGCGGAGGAACAGTTAACCTCTGTGCGCTACATAATGTCTCGTCAGTACCTCACGGCAAGATAACAGTTTGACATTCTGGTTTTGTTATCCGTTATGTCTCCGCGGGGAGCGCAAACGTGGGGAGAGAAAAATGGAAATAAATCATGGTTATTGCCGGTACTAACCTTGGCCTTGCCGGTGCTCTGCAGGATGTGGACCAGCGCACACGCCATCTCCTCCTTGTTCTTCACGCTAATCCCGGGCTCAAGCACCGAGCAAAGCAGCATGTAGTTGTTGGTGGTGTACTCCGCAAACTCCTTGTACATCTCCATGGGAAGGATGTTCATACTCTGATAGCGCGCCTTGATCCGAATCATGGGCCCGGACGTCTTGCCCTTGGGGGGGTTGGGCGTGCTGACGGGATACCACTTCTCCATAAACTGTCGGCCGGTGACCGCCGCGACGGGGATGTTGACGAGTCCGATGTAATTGTTTTTGTCTTTCTTCTTCTTCTTGTCCGTGTCTTTGTAGAGGTGCGCCGTGACGCTCTTGACGGCGGGCAGGTTGTTGAACTCAAAGTGCTCTCCCCAAAACACGTTGTCGGTCTTGAGCTTGCAGGTGGTGCGGGCGTACAGCGAGTCGTCCAGACAGAGCTCGCAGAAGTACTTCTTTTTGGCCGGAAGGTCCTTGGCCTCGATGATCCAGAGCCGCAGCAGGTTCTCCACCCGGCGACTGTTGTCCTGCAGAGGATGATAGGAGGTTTAGAAAGGTCTTCTTTTCAGCCAACAACATATATATATATACAGTAGTTCAAAATGATGGGAGGACAGGTACTGGAGGTGACCGACCTAAAAAAGCATCTAGTGAACCAACAACCTGAATGAAGAAGAGAAGAGAATCCGCCTCAAACCCCCGGGTTTTGAAGTTTCTCCACTTTTAAACGACGCACACAATTCATCAAGTCCTTCAATCGTTCCTCGGGCAGCGACTTAAAAGCTCCTCTCTGCCGCGCTTGCAGTAGCTAAGAAACCTCACTCCTACATTATTTCACAGAGCGCTAACCCATTATTATGTCATCATTTGATATCGCCAAGAGCGGGGTGTATTTTCGGGGGCCCTTTATTCAGATTGCCTTGACGACTGCCTCTGAAGATGACGGGAGGAAACGAGGAGCAAATACTGACGTTGTTGGAGAGAGAAACGCCGGAGCCTCTCGCGATCACAAGGACGCCGTTGGATGTTTGAAACAGACAGCTGGATGCTTTTCATATGTCATCATATAGAATCATTCTTCTGTGTGTGTGTGTGTGTGTGTGTTTCTGTGGTTCACTTAGTATCTGCATCAAGTGGGAGCAAAATGTCGAGGAGTGTAATCAGTATTAATGACGCTTTTGTCAGTAGCGTCATCAATTTTCCAAATGTTCCCATGTTTATTGTAACATAACTCCCTGCTCTAAATTAAAGGTGCTCAATACCTTCAATTAGAAATTAAACTTTTGCATTATGACACGCGGAAATGTATTCATCCAGCCCTCAAAGACGATACCTCTCCGTAAATGGCCTATTATCATAATTACCCACAATTATAACTTACACACCAGCTGAATTGTGCAGGTTTAGCATTTAGACTACCTGGTTTCATTTACATCGATTACATATCTGGCAAATAGGCATTGAAAAATCGCTGAATATATTTTCATTCCCTTTGTTATTTGATAATTGGAATAAAAGAATCATCTCCTTCCTCCTCCCGAGCAGCAGAGATAGAAAACAGAGACTCCAGGGCGAGGCAACAAACACTGACCCGTAAACCACAAAGGGAAACAGGTTGAGCCTCGCATGCGTCCCGCCCCGTCCGTCTGAATCCTCTGTTCACCGATATATGGACTCATTACAGGTTTAAAGCTCTCCAGGAGCAAAACGTGTTTAATCTTATTCAATAGAACTCCAAAGACTTCATTATCTAGTTCCAAAGAATTTTGGGGGGCGTCTCACTCCAGTTTTGATGTTCGCCAAAATAAACCCCACATTGCACCGTATCTAATCTCTCTAAATTATGGAATGATTCAAAAACGGAGCGAGATGGAAATAGCAGCTCCCTGCCAAAGGAAGCTGAGGACAACAAGGACTCCAACGTCACAAAGGAACTTTTTTTTTGTTTTTATCCAAACTTCTAATTAGTGAGTCATTTTCTAAATAATGACAGATGAAGGAGCGACGAAGACGCCGTGAGATGGGGGACTATTTCCTTGGCTTCTCTTTTTGTGTTTTTGTGATCCAGACTACAGATGGCATCGGGGCTCTTTTGGCGCTCCTCGCCCTCGCCTCCGTGTCCTCCACCGGCCGGACGCGAACGCGTCAGGTTGCATCGCTGTGCGAAATTGCCACACTGAATGTCAACACCGCGCAGCTCGACCGTCTTCATCACAACCAATGTTGCACAGTGTGCGGTTTTGGAATTGGGACACTTTATTGGCGCCGATTGCTGCCGCACACAGTCTCGTCGCCGCCTACTGCGTGTTTACCTTGTTGGGCTGCACCGCCCTCCTCAGATTCTCCATCCATTTGTCTCTCTCGGCTGACGAACGGCACGAAAAACACTTGCTTCCTGTGGAGGTGGTGACCTACAGCCGCCACACAGACAAGACAGACAGAGAGAGAGAGAGAGAGAAGGAAACCGAAACGCTTTAAACATCAAACTCAGTGCAGCACAACAATAAGCCGAACAGAATGTTTCTGCTAAACTTAGTTCTAAAAGACCCTTTTGTGTCCCGACAGCAAAAGAAGCTTAGCGAACAATGCAACACAAGGATATGATGCAGACTGAGGATGACTTGGCAGAGTGGTGAGAATGGACAGAGGAGAGAGAGATGGCTGCCTGGCAGGCTGGATGATGACTGGATGATTCAGAAATGCACAGTGGGAGAGAGAGAGAGAGAGAGAGAGAGAGAGAGAGAGAGAGAGAGAGAGAGAGAGAGAGAGCAGAAACAAAGAAGCAGAATGATCTAATGAGCAGGATCATAAAAAAAGATTAGTGGAGTTTTTTTTTGGTCTCTACGGTAAACAGTGGAGGATTGAGCAGAACGTCTCCCCGGCTACAGCTACACGTATGCAAGTATGTGTTTGTGCACATTTGGCAATTTGTCGGAAGCGACTCCAGTCCTCCGATGATCGTGACTGAAACAAAATTACCGCTGCGCTTCCAGTTGTTTTTTTTCCCCCGACAACCAGAAAAAACATAAACCGCTGTGTGTGTTTTGTTTTTTTTTAACACAAGAATGCAGTCTGCATCTGAACTTTCGGTTATAATTGGCCATCAGCAGCTAATCAAGAACAGGACTTTCACTGGAGATGTGTGAAGAGAGAGGAGCAGCTGCATCTGAGAGCGTTGTTCCCAGCTGTTACCTCACATTTGATGTTTTATTTGTATTATTGTAATGATCATTCTGCACTATTTTATGACTGAATCGAGTGAATATATAATTGATAGCTGCAGTCCTTGTTGCTGTGGAGAAAAAGCCACTTGGGGGGGGGGGGGGGGGGGGGGGGGGGGGGGGGGATGCAAATCAGATTTGTTTTCGCAAAAAACGGTTTGTTGCTATTTGGGAATAAATAATAAAAAAAACAGTATTATAGCTGCACCAAATTGAGTCCGTAAAGACGAACTCAGTTTGGTGGTAACTCTCCGTGGGTTGATCACTATGAGCGACTCCTTATACATTAAACATCATTATAACCATTGTGTATATATATATATATATATATATATATATATATATAAAAATATGAACTGTCATGGTTACATATACAGGATACAGGAAAGGAACAGAACTTTTATTTTACGGATGCCTGCAATAACTCCATACAGCAGCAACACCAGATCTATGGCGGTGGGAATGTTCCACAGCACTCAGTGTGTGTGTGTGTGTGGTGTGTGTGTGTGTGTGTGTGTGTGTGTGTGTGTGTGTGTTTGTGTACTGTATGCGCGCATGTGTGTGTGTGTGCCTCCTCACCTCAAAGCAGAAGTCCTGCCCGAGGATGCGGCTGTGAACAGGCTTGATGACAACCTCGTCCTCCATACTTAGGTCCAGGGCTTCCACAGCGCTACTGGGGCTGAGCAATGACTCATGGGAGCGAGACTCCTTCAGCCTTGGCATCAGATGAGATCTAAAGAGTGTCAAAGGAGAGAGAGAGAGAGGGTGAGAGAGGGAGTGAGAGAGAGAGAGAGAGGGTGAGATCTGAGTCACCCTGCAGAGCCTGAGTAGAGGCAGTGAGAGAGCGGCAGCATATGCGCGGCGCGTATTAGCGAGCGCTCGTGGTGAGTGTGAAGGAAGAGAGCGAGAGGGAGAGATGATGATGATGATGATGATGATGAAGAAGAGAGGACGCTCCACTCGCCTCAAAGTCAGCGAGTCCTCGGCGTGACGAGCTCGCACTTCCGTGTCAACACATGTTTCCTGCGCCCACGTCTACGACCGACTCCCGACGGATGCTTTCACGCCGTGAAAGATTTGAGTCAACCGTCGCAGACTGGAACTGAATACTAAATAAACAGGAGGCAATTCCTGTCATTGATTATCACTAATGGCCGCGCTGTAAAAAGTTGGCTATCTGTTTCGTGGCTCCTCAAAATCCACATGTGCCACGCCGACTTCACAACTCCCTGTCAACTCTTCTCTGGTTCGCACATTGACAGGAGCTCAGAGTGCACTTCAGCAAAGCGTTCAATATTCTGACAGAGGCGACCCTGAAGCCCTGTTCTTGGTGATTTTTATTTTTTTTTATAGTCCATAGAGGATTAGGAGACAAAAGTAAAAAGCTTTTCCGCTGTTTGCCGTTCGCCCTACTTTCTGTGTTTTCACAAGAGTTAGTTAGCGAAAGAGCAAAACGTGCGTCTCCATGCGCTGTGTGTATTTTTGCCCATTACCGCATATGATCCACATTATTGAGCTTCATATTTAGCCCTCTAGCATTCAGTAATAACCAGTTATGTTGAAGTGTTTCTGCAACATGTCATGAAGTGACGTAACCCTAAGAAAGCATGAGAAACATACTCATAATGCGTTATGATATGTTTACAGTGTAAGCACTCATAAAGATTCACATAAAAATAATAATAAAACCTTTTCTAATGACTCATAAGGTCAAGTATCATAATACTTCATACTTGTTTTTTTGCTATGATCATAAAGCTTTGTATGTACCATAGTTGTAATACATTATAATGCTTTCATAATACACTAGAATATTTATAAAATGCATGATTAATGCCATAATCAGTTACTCTTACTTGTTATTCTACTTGTTATACACGGTGTGCATTGTAATTATGAAGTATTCGGAAATGTCACGGTAAAATGTATTGATAATTATCATAATAGCATTATGAATATTTCGGACCTCACAGTGGAAATACGCTGGCGAGGGCAGTAACCATCGGCCGCTGACGCCGGCGGGACGAGGACGACGGAGGGTCAACTGCTCGTGTAATGAGTGCGAACATTCTGTTAGCGGTGCCCCCTGTGGACGGCTTACACGCTAATCCCATGCATGTGAGTGGGCCTGAGCGTGTGCTGTGCATCTCTTCTGTTGCAGCCCTTTGTACAGTCAGGCCAGCTTTGTTGTCGGATCCACTGTCCAGTGCGAAGTAGGATAATGATCTGGACTCTCTCTCCTTCTCTCTCTCTCTCTCTCTCTCTCCTTTTTATCCCTATCATAAACACACACACACACACACACACACACACACACACACACACACACACACACACACATTTCATCATCTGAAATAAATGAGAAAAAAATAAAATACATGCGCAAACGCCTCAAGGGTTGCTTTTTGCGTAGAGGATCTAGTTTCAGGAGCTCCGAGCCTTTTTTCCAAAGCACAGCTGCAGAGAAGTGTGTTTTGCACCTAGCTCTTGCTTTGTGATTGGCTGACTGGGTACCGGGCAGAACACAGAGCGAGTCAAGTGAGCGGAGAGGAGGGGAAACAGAGGTTTTCTCTGTGTGTGTGTGTGTGTGTGTGTGTGGTGGTGTGTGGGAGGGGGTGTTGCTGTTTAAGAGACAGGTAGGGGACGGAAACTCGTGTAACACGGTCCCTAAACCGGCACGACGCTGCTTCTGTGACTCACAAAAGAGAGAAGGATGCCACACACACCGTCAAACATTTAATTTTTTTAATATTTAGAATATAAAGAGGCATGCCAGCGTTCTTGAACGTGCAAGTCAGTGTAGCTCGCGAAAAAGCAACATCCTCTGGAGTAATGTTCTACATGAGAGGAATGCATCTTCTAAAAAAAAAAAAAAAAAAGGAATATACTTTATTCCGCTATTATGGTTTTCTTTTTTTCCTCTCTCGGCATATCACATTAGCCCATTAGTGTCGGCGGGAATGGCGGGAGACTGTGGAAAGCATGAATTGATGAATAACAACGCTGCCTGTCATCTGTACGTCGCTGTATTCAATTGTACTGGTAAACGTGTAATTTACAGCGCATCGTGGGCCGCTTTTTGCAATAATGACAATGAAAAAAAACAAAACTGTCTGTCGCGTGAAATCTGCTCATAACTTCTGCCCCCCCCCCCCCCCGCCCCCCCCCCCCCCCCCAGTTTGGCACACTGGTTCATGTCAGTCTCTGCAAATAAACAGCTGGTATTAAAAGCAGAGTGCGCTGTCGTCGTCGTCGTCTCCTCGTCTCCTCGTCTTCTCCTCTCTTTTGGTTACCTTCCCCCAACCGTCGTCTATTCTCAGCAACCGTCCTTCTACGACCTTGATGATTCCTCCATTACTCAGCCTCCATTTTTATCCTGTCTGCCTCTCATTCAGTGTTTACCTGATGGTGGTCGTGTGTGTGTGTGTGTGTGTGTGTGTGTGAGTATAGTTTATGTTTGGAGGATTCTTTCCCACCCTCTGGTACACATCTTTCCATCGTACTCTGTGTTCTTATTCCAGCGCTCTGTTTATCTCTGTTCACTGTGACTATCTGCCACCAATCAATCTATCTCTTCCTCTTCTGGATGATCATTCTGGGCCACCTAAATATTTCAGAAACTATATCCAGGAGACACTCGAGGCTCTAATAGTCGAAACTTGCAGACGCACAGACTCGACTACACAAAGCCCTGTAGTAAATACATAATTGAAAAGGTCATGCCATAAAGAACGGCTTCGTAAGACCTCATCAGAATTACAGCAGATGTGCAAAGAAACACTGCATCTAGAACACCTTGTGTGTTGGATGCACCACTGTATAAAATGCTTGTATGAGCATATATATATATATATATATATATATATATATATGCTTAAATGGCATTTGTGTATTCTTTTTGAATGAATGGATTTGTCTCCTCTGATCCACGTGTCGCCTGTGATGTTTAAAATCAGCTGCTTCAGCGACGTGAATGAAAGCTTCTCCGGCTAGACTCAAAAACAGAGACACAGCAACGAATGAGCAACACCAGTAGAGGAAGCAGAAGCAGAACACCGGTGTCAATAAAATCTGTTTCTTGTCCGATACGCCAACTGTTCCAGCTCAGCCGAGTGCAGGAACATTTCTGCAGAAATGAATAGGATTTTCTGGCATTTAACAAATGTTTTTTATGCATAAAAAAACAAAAAAAACAAGAAGGCATGACCAATGACCTTGCATGAGTTAGTGTTGCCAAGTTACCCATTAGGTTTCGATTTTTTTTTGAACCACTCGAACGCCTTCTCTGGCTGGCGATGTCGGTTTTTGCGTTCACTATTTTTAGGAATGTACGCCCCTGCATCGGGGTCCA